>NC_068358.1:21053487-21098487 GCF_020536995.1 Dreissena polymorpha | reverse complement strand
CGTGTTTCATTTATAATAATGAGTTCTAACCTTTACAAACTCTTGAAGATTGTTTATAATCTCGGATTCCTAGCATATAACTATATAACTATTTGAGATGCATATTAGATTATACGGATAACTTGCAATGGTATGTACGTACCGAATCAATTAAGATTAAGAAATTAGCGATTCTTGACTACGTTTGCACTAGCGTTCAACAGAGCATCATTCATCATAAAGCGGTACAATATTTGCCACATCAAATGTCCTTTGATACCAAACAATATACGTTTATGTTCCATAGGCTTATTAGAAAATTGGTTTAATGTGTTTAATACAGTGATGTTAATTAAATACGGTTCTTATAATGATAACAAAAAACATATGCCTCTGATAAAACCCTAAAATAAAACTCAAGCTAGAAACAGAAAGTCATTGCTTTGTCTTGTTTGCATTATTTGAAAATGGTGACATCTCATGCACACTTTAAAACAGGTTGTTTCCGATTACCCGCATTAATCAACCATAAAATCAATCATTATGACAAGATAAACATGATAAGTGTGACAACCAGTTGGATATTATTTTAGTGATTAACATAGACTATATGCGATTCAAGGTTTGTATCATGTTTCTTATGATATATATTTACATGAAATCAATTCAAATCAGTGATACTTCATTATTCTGTTCGTTGCGTTTAATACATACTAAAAAAGTGTTGTTTGTTCAACATTTGGATGAATGACAGTCAATTTTGTTAATAAATGGTTCACAAAAAATGGAGGAAAACAATTTGGGGGGTTCAACACTGAAAATGTCAAAAAAAATATTGTACTGTGAATTGTATTTAAACTTTAATGACCAATGCAGACTACCACAATACTTAGAAATATGCGAAGAAAGAAGAGAAAATCAACATGTCAACACCCTCAATCAGCGCAAAACGTTAACTTTTTCATACAATTTTCTTTTCTTTCATTTTAATGAATGCCGTTAGAGTCCCGGTATAGCTACGGTACATAAAAACCGGCGCTCTGCCGGAATGCCACCGGCATTCACCGGGCATTACCGGCGACGACCGGGGTGAAACCGGAGCGTTGCCGTAGCTCTGCCGGGGTCTGATGCCGGTATAGACACGGTGAGTGCCGGCGGTGTAACGGTATACAGGGACTCTGCCGGGACGCTGCCGGCTTTCATCGGGGCACTACCGGCGACAACCGGGGCTATGCCGGGACGCTGCCGGCTTTCACCGGGGCACTACCGGCGACAACCGGGGCTTGACCGGGATAAACCGTAGCCAGTCCGGGTTGACCGGGACTCTGTCGGGCTGTTGACCGGCTTCAACCGGGGCGGCACCGGGAAATAGTGTGACTGCGTTTAAAAATGTCTTCGCTACGAATCATCCCGGTCCTCTACCGGGGCTCTACCGGTAAAAGTGAGACTTGGGCTTAAGTGGATTTTCTTTTGTAAACACATTACAAAGGAAGTATGAGTGTTTTCCTGATCTGTTAATTATGTAATAGAAAACTATTTTAGGCTATTGAAAGGTATTTATTTGACGCCAACAATAACAGTTTTTTTGCGGCCATGTTGTTGTTGTATATCTTCACCGCCTTTGTAGACGAACCTCTACCATATCTGTAGAGTTGAACAAAAGGTTATCGTTCCCACAACCAGTATCGTGTTGTCCTCCACCGTCTATGTACACTGTAGTATATACACAACTATTGTCTTTTCTTGCAATCTCTGAGCTTCTGCACTCAACCGCTAGGGTCAATCCGTATAAATTCGGACAAAGGTAAAAAATCGGACGAAACATCCTAAATGCATTTTACGTCACACTAAACCTAGCCCCAGGCCTTCAGTGCCTCCAGCGCTTTGATTTACATGTGTATATGTAAGAAATATTATAAATACAGTCCAACCTGCCCGAGCGACCGCCTGTGAATAGCGACCAGTTGTCAATAACGACCACATTGATTTCCCCCGGAACGATTTCACTATATTCTGTACCTGCGAATAACGCCCACCTGCCAACAACGACCAGCGACCGCAATTTTACATTCCCAAAGTCGAATTTGATAGCTAACAACGACCACGTCAATGACCAGCGACCACCATTTTACATTCCCAAAAGTCGAGTGACTAACAAAATCGTTTTAATTATCATAATATAACGTTTCATAACGAATAATTTAGATTTGACAAAACAGCATACACTAACTTATTAATACAATGACAATATATTTTTTTAAGGATTTTCTATTAAACTTTGTACGTTGTCATCGGTTTGCAAAATAAAAAATCTTGTATTCCTTGAAAGAGGCTTACAACGACCACTTCAATCATAACAATTAACGATTTCACAACTGTCAATAAGCGGTCATGCTGTGATAGTCACGTGATAAACATCTTACCAGTGCACTGGTCGGTCGCTATGGAGATATATAGAAATTAATATACTTGACATTCCTAATTTTGGAAATAAATTGATCCAATTAAGAAGGATTGGAGAGTCTACTAGGCATAAATGGATTAAACATTTATGAAAGTGGTGTTTTAGGGCCAGGTATAAATGATTAGTAATTAGTATCAAAATAGTATGCGCTAATTATAAATATGCTATAAAACGCCTACAGACCCTTATATAAAGTGCAAGTATTCACTTGCATGTAAAATATGGAAGGGAATATCCGCCAGTCCATTGATGTTGCCAAATGACAATTACATATTGCTAAATGACAATTGCATTCTGCTAAATGACAATTGCATTTTGCTTTATTTTATTTGTTACAAACAAATGCGTCTTCCTTGCGTCTTTATGCTTGTTTCTATCAGTTAGTGAAATATTGCTTGCATACTTCTTTTTAATGTTTAATCGATGTATGTTATTAATGTATTCTTGCGAGTAAATGACAAATGCATTATTTCTGTAAAAATGTTCATGTGGCTATCCTCTTGTTGCTGAACTATTATCATTTCAATACTTAGTAATGCTAGAACATGGCATATTGATTGTAAGTTGTACTAAGCGAAATGAATAAGCACAAGGCAGCAGCTCACATGAAGTAAGCCGAATGCCGAATGCATTAAGACGAATGCATTAGTAATACTGAATTCTTACACGACGCAGAACCAGAGTTTTCAGTAGTTTTCGGTAGTTTTCGTAAAAGGTTAATATTTATAACGGTTTTGTATTATATCTCTACCAGATGAATTACTCTACCGCGTCGTTTCGAACGTATTTTTCACTGTTCTTATTCGGGTAAAGTTTACTTGTTTATTGTACTGTTTCATTAGGTAAATTGCATACGATTACAAGTAATCCCCATTTCGAAGGTTGAGTTGTCATTTGGTTTGTGGTTAAGGTATATTTGAAGTTAATGGACGTAATATTGTTTTCATTTACTCGTCAAACGTCCCAACTCCCATAGTATCATTGTAACGAAGGTGGGTTACAATGATAAAAACGACTAACTGTTAGCTTGTTTGAATTTAACTATTAATTTCATGCTATTTTCATCGCATATCTTCGTAACAGTCTTTATCTAATCAAATCGTACCTAGGTTTGTAAAATTGTATCTTATTCAAATTATTCATTTTAATTATTTTTTAACTAGTTTATCCCAAAAATGGCATGGAAATTCATGTATAGAACTAATTAAAATGTAAAGATAAGTGAGAAAATAAGTATGCACAGTTACCTCACTAACGAACAAAAATAATTATGTTTTCTGGAATTAAATGGTTTCTCTTTTTCATTACAAATGATTATATTTCTGATACTGTTTTATACTATTATCAATATTTGTTGACCATCTTACACCTATTTCTGTATATTGGGTACGCGATGACTTCGGATAGGTACCAGTTGACCAAAAAAGGGTATAAGTTGACCAAAATGGGTTTGAGTTGACCACAGTACGGGTTGAACAGTTACCTAACAGGTGTCTTTAAACAGACACATTTTATGAATATTTTTCTTTTATAGACTTAATTGGTAAATCGATCTTTTATTTTCTTTGCATCTATAATGTGTAGCTCAGTGACTAGTTAAGGTTTACGGTTTGTAACTCAGGGGTCCTGGGTTTGATCATCACATGCGGTGCTGATTTTTTTTCATAGGAGTTTCCTCTGGCGAGACTGCAGAGCCCTAGCCTAGTACTGGTGAAACCCAGGAAGCATATTTAAGTGAATCTTTGCCTTAATGTAAGTTAAATACACGGGCATAAACACCATACAAACAAACACATCAAGATGTTAGTACATGTAGGATATTGGTGTGTGTGTGTGTGTGTGTGTGTGTGTGTGTGTGTGTGTGTGTGTGTGTGTGTGTGTGTGTGTGTGTGTGTGTGTGTGGTGTGTGTGTGTGTGTGTGTGTGTGTGTGTGTGTGTGTGTGTGTGTGTGTGTGTGTGTGTGTGTGTGTGTGTGTGTGTGTGTGTGTGTGTGTGTGTGTGTGTGTGTGTGTGTGTGTGTGTGTGTGTGTGTGTGTGTGTGTGTGTGTGTGTGTGTGTGTGTGTGTGTGTGTGTGTGTGTGTGTGTGTGTGTGTGTGTGTGTGTGTGTGTGCGTTGTGTGTGTGTGTTGTGTGTGTTGTGTGTGTGTGTGTGTGTGTGTGTGTGTGTGTGTGTGTGAAGATTTTCCATAACGATGGTACTTAGATGATCAAAGCAGATAAGATTATATTTCTGTGAAAAAAGTGTAGACACTTAGATCAGCAAGTGTAATCTCTGACTACGTAACAGTTATTATCTCTCGAATCTATCATTATTCTTCACAATTGTGACGTGTTTTTATAAATAAAAAATAATGCACATGAATACATTTTCTGATATGAGCTTACAGCAAAGAGCAGCTGCTCTTTTAAGGCAGGAAGCAGAATTGTTGAATGTCAACACAAGTGACAGGGGTACACAATACCAGCACCTGCATCAGTAACCTCTGTCAGTAGCACTAGCGCTGCAAAGGCAATTTTTTGCACCCGACAGTAAAAGAAGGAGACATGGACATGCAAAAACAGAAACTGTGGCAGTGTCAGCACTGGGCTATTACACCCAGGTGTAATCAGGTAGGCATCACTAAAGAGGCCCTGGCCTGTGCTAGATATTTTGGAACTTCATTTTATACCACACTAATTCATTTTTGATGTAAAGATTTCTATTGTTTCATAATATGCATGCATATACATCTTATTTTACTGTGTAAACTTAAAGAAGTCATTTATTATTGAATACTTCCTAATTATTGTTTACAAGACCTTCCTGTACTTTCAATTTGTTCTGGAAACTCCCTCCATAATTAATGATGAGGAAAAATGATTTTAGCAATTAACTCTAAAAAGGTTTATGGTTTAAGTTCCATAGTTTAGGATATTTCAAACAATTTTGAATTAAAAAAAAATAATTCCCAAGTGTACCCGTCCATTGCTGCAATATAGAAAATCTGATTCCACAACACGGCACTTAGTACTGTATACAAATAAACATGTGTATCCAGTTGAGTCAGATTCAAACTGCAAAGGTTATACCGGTAACTCTGATGGTGTCAGTTATAGAATTAAAATGTTTTGCCCTTAAATCCAAGGCCAATAAATATAATAAGTTATCAGTTATAGAATTGCATATACTTCACGTTTCTTAATAAGGCCTAAGCTCTTGCATAATTCAAGCTAAATATTAAATGATTTCAACCTTAACAAGACAAATGTTTTGCATTCACTTCCCTACTGTAAATGCAGGTCCCAGGTTACAATGTATGACCGACTGTTGAAGGAGCTAGACGAGACACGGGATAGACACCAGCACAGAGGTGAATCAGATTAACTGGAGCTACAAGCAGCCCAAGAAAATACTTCAGGGACCAGTCTAAATGTTCTGATAATGATAATACAGTGTGCTTTGTGTTTTATTACTAAGAATTTTGGCTGCTCTGTATCCGATATCCGAATTGGTATTTTATTAAGATTTAGAACAAAATAAGGCTTTATGCATGTGTGTGAAATGTCATCCCAGTTTAGCTTATGTGGTCCACACATGATTATCTGGGACAACATTTTCGGCCTAGACTGGATTTTTTTTCAAAATACTTTCTTTAAACGAAAAATTTCATAAAACCGGAAAGTGTCTTCCCTGATTAGCCTGTGCGGACCGTACAAGTTATCTGCTACGACACTTTAGGAACATGCATTAAACCATATTTTCCCAGAGCAAGAGTCAATTGTATTTATTTCCTTTCAATATTCACATCCCTGATTCTAAATGCCTATTTATTGTAAGCTGAATATTCAGTCATAACCAAAAAGTGTCATAAGATCTTTGTTAAGACAGGACCCTGAATTCTAGCATGTAATGAGGTTATGTGCTTTTCCGCACTTATTCTATGTCTTTTATAAGTAAAGGGTGAACATTAGCAACAATATGATTTCCTACCAAAAATGTTTTCCATATATTACTTCTTTAACATGAAAGAAGTTAACATGTGTAAAAAGTTTGGCAAACAATGACAGGTATTTATTTCTTTGTGGTTTTATAAGCTCAGCTGTTTTCAAAGAAAACCCGAGGTATTGTCATATTGTAGGCTCGTCGTCTGCCGCCCAGCGTCTGCTGTCCGCGTTGTGCTAAAACCTTAATATTGGCTCTAAAATGAAAGTGCTTTCACCTACAACTTTGAAACTTCATATGTAGCTGCACTTTGATGATTTCTACACGCCACACCCATTTTTGGGTCACTAGTTCAAAGGTCAAGGTCACTGTGACCTCTAATATAAAACTTCAACATAGGCTGCAAAATCAAAGTGCTTTCACCTACAACCTTGAAACTTCATATGTACATGGACCTTGATGAGTTCTGCACGCCACACCCATTTTTAGGTAACCAGGTCAAAGGTCAAGGTCATTTATTCAAAACTGCACCCACAGCCAAGCATTGGCACCCGCTATGCGGTGCTCTTGTTGCATTTATTTTACACGAATTATAAAACCATTATGAAGTATGTGTAATTTACACATATAAATCAGTTTATTTATTGTGCACCCAGGCATTTACATATAACCAGACAGTAGTGCAATCTCTAGTAGTGCAATCTCACATGTATTAGTAGGTTTTAACTTATATTGCACCAATGTAAAGATTGTTTTGAAAACAATTTTTTTATCATGGTTAAGTTGCATATGTCTAGTGATAAGCAGTATGTGTGGGATACACTAGCAACAGGACCAGAGGGATCATTTTGTTTTCAGATGATGTTTATGTAATGTGTGTTTCATCCTAATATTTATTTAACCCGTATGCCATGTAATACATATATTTTCTAACAAAATTGTAAAAAGGTTATTAAGAATTTAGATTATGTTGACACGCTATTTCATGATGGATGGCTTCATCCACAGTCATTACAAGACACACAGCAACAACATAATTGAGCCTCGGTCTGGGAAAATGGGTCTTAATGCATGTGTGACACGTGTTAATCAGAGCAAATCAGTGATGAACTTTCCGCTAAATGGAATGTTTCGATTTACATGATTTTTAGTATATACATTTAGGAAATAATACTACCCGGAAGTACATAATGATGTTATGTATCATGTCGTTTCTTGTTCTTATCCTGCAGTAATTTAAAAGCAGACGAGAAGTCTTCTCCAGCAAATCCGTGATTAGTCATGATGCAGTATATCTGATGAAAAAGAGACCCATATGGTGTTGGTGACTTCACTGCCCTCACTGCGTTTTGAGCAAGACCCAGGTCCTACAATGTTGAACATTAATGTTTATGAGCCTTTTCGTGCGAAATGGGACTTAGAATCTAACTTCCACAGATGCGACCAGAAAAACTGCAGACCAGCGTGCGCATCTGAATACCTGTCTGCCATAAAGTCACACAAGGTTTTGTGGTCTCATAAGCGGAAATTATGACTCCTAATCAGTGTTTTCATATCAATGAGTACTCAACCCCTATCGTAAATGAGCAACGTAAGAATAAGTTCAGAATCATCTCTCCTTGAAGTTGAGAAAAATATGAAATAACGCTTACAAGATGAAGCAGATTTTTTAAAACCTACACAGTTCTGTTCCATTAATGAAAACTGCACACGGATACCAGTAAAAAAAGGAAACCAGTGTCAATAAAATGAAGTATGAAATATTTGGGGGTTACAACACAAAATCACAGATAGTGGTTATTTGGGGGTTATAACACAACATGATAAATAATGGTTATTTGGGGGTTATAACACAAAATCATAGATAATGGTTATACCAGTATCTTTTTCTATTTTGTTTAAAATTATCGACCAATATATTAATATCTACAGTAGAAAAAAAATCGTTCCATGTAACTTCATTGAGTGCCTTTTACACTGAAATTCCCGACGCCCTTTGATGCTTTGCATCAATACTTATCTTGTAACTTGTTTGAAATTTGTTTAAATAAAAAGCACCTGTGAATTCTTCGCCATAATAAAACTAGTAAAGGAAAAAACAAAAACTACAAGAACTTTCAAAATCAGATGCACTAATAGAAGAGGAATCGTTCGTAAAATGATTAAGGGCTAGTGTATAGATGCATTTTAACATTATTGTTTCACAAGAATAGCTGGATGCGTATGTTCTGCTATTGCAGTGGTATATTGAATGCTTACTTAGGTGACCAGAGATCCTCTCCCAATGCCGCATTGTCATGACAAAACCTCATAAACTTTTAAAAAAAAAACACATACAAGACATGCACTCACCTTGGTAATAAAGGGTGTCCCGAATCCACCATTGGAGTGATTGCTGGGTGGAGCCCCCAAAACGACACCAGGGCCTTAGTTTAACTTTTCAGAAGATCAGCATCGCCCTGAGCGCATGTTTAGTACCTTGGCAAGCAGCATTTGACACAGCCAGACCTGCAATAACACAGCATTCTGAGAAAGCACAGCTTAAAGCATGTGCGTAATGTTTTCACAGATTAACCTGTGCAGTCTGCACAGGCTTTTAGGATGACATTTAAATCATTTTCCGCATTGATGGTATTTTCGTAATTTCGTTTAAAGGAAGTCTTTTCTTACTAAAATTAATTAGGCTTTACTTATTGAGCCTGTTTCCCCATAACACAGTGATATAAGTTACTGCAAGATAACATTTTGAATAATGCATTTATAGATTTTTTGACTATGAACTCTGGCAAATATTATTAATTAATATAAATTGGAGTGTACTCAAACAACAAATGATTAAAGAAAAAAGATAAAGGATATCATTTATTTAATAGTATGTGTCCAATTTTGAAATAAATTCTCCACATTTTTACTATCGCTCTCTAGTCTGCCACCTGGATACCTAACCAGTAGGCCTACTTGTGTCTGATGTTGATTGATGCATTGTGGTTCAGTTATGTTACGCTTGACCACCAATCCAAAAGTCTAAGAATCGAATTCCGGGCAAGGCAGTGGGTTTTTCAGAGATAATTTCCATGTTTCCAACCCAACTAGAGGTGAAGTTGTATGGAACCCAGAAGGTCGCCCAAGTATCTGTTTGTTATAGCGTAAATAAATCACAAAAAGTAGAACTTACCTGGGCATCATTTTCCTCAAAGCGATTACAACAGGGATAATGTGTCGATAGTGGGATTCGAAGCAAAACAAAACAATAGGCATTATGTAGACGGGTCAATTTTTTACTCTGTCACCGCTTTTCACGGAGGATTCCCGAGATAGTCGATGTATCACGGTTGATACCGGAGATTTTAATTTGATGTTTAGAGTGATCTCCCGGCAATAGTAATTTACGCTGCAATTTGCGCTGGAATTAGGTTTTTTAATACTGGTTCCCCTTTTCGCATTGTGAACTATTTATAATGGCGGTGAATGCAAACCGAAGATTAATTTTAAATCAGAGACGCACTAGCAATCGACTTAAGAAGTAATATAGATCCACAAAGATATAAAAAGCTTGTTAAATTCAGTAGCAACATAACCAAATGCACATAGTAAAACAAAGCACGCCGTTAGAATTAGCATTAATACAAATTCCAAAAGTTTAACTGCAGTTGTCAATAACACACACGAAGTAAAGATATATATGAAGTAATTATAAACTTATCAATATGTAACAATGAGATGAAGTGTTTGCATAGCAAATGTAACTAGGCAAAATGCAACTACCATGTATCAGAAAGCATATGACATTAGTTAAAATGAAAATGTCATTTAACAACATGCCTGACCTGGCGGATATTCCCTTCCATAGTACAACAATGTCGGCTTAAAATAAAATACTAGCTTAGTAGGACTTTCAGAAACTGTTTCTTAATACATCATTCTAGTATTCCTTAAATTGGACTTCGTGTGTATTGAACGAAGATATTCCTGTTTAAAGCGTTTTGCTAAATTTAAGTATGTTATCATATAAATATTACCTTTGCATATATACCATTATAACTGTTCAATTCCCTTTGGCTTCCAAGCTTCGCTGACAAAACTCGTTCCGTATAAATGTTTAATGTGAAAGAGACATTTAATGGCACTATAAAGCTGTTAATAGGCGCGGAGGAGGAATATAATGTGAACCGTGGTGATTGGGCAGCTAACACTCAGATAAAATCATACTTTATTTGTCTATTGTGTGTATTGTGTCGTGTAGGGCTGGGAATTGGGGGAATTTCGAGTTGTATACAATGCAGTATTCGGGAAGAAAAACATATTGTTTATTGATTATAAGACACAACGTGGTTTAAATGTTAACACATATTTTGAACTTACTTCAAAAATTGTTTCATTATATAAGTTTCAAAATTAACCCACTTACCTCGGAATAATACCAATTATCTTGAAAAAAAAAAAATTCTCGAAAATGATTTCGCTTTTTATATTATTAAGCGATCTTCAGGCTTCGATTAACAATGAATGGGGTAGCCATAAACATGCATGGTCCTAATCATTGGAAAGAGATTTATTAACATGTATTTACAGTACACGTTGTTTGTCGGAGAATTTCATGAAAAGGCGATGACATGGTTGGTGGTAAGACGCACATCATCGATTTCGTCACGGGACAATCTCAACTGACCGATACAGATAGTGTAATAAGGAAGGAAAAATAACGTTTTGTCTTTCACACATATAGATAGCTAAAACAAAATACACATGAATAGGCAACCGGCGCTATATGGTTAATCTAGTATGCGTCATTATACTTGGGAAACAAGATACGGAACGTACCTTTATTGTAATCCTGAACATATATCCATGAGGATTCAGCTTTCCAATTCCACACGTTACCAAAAAGAATAGCATACAACGGTGTGTTTGATTCTTGCATACATATTGTAAATTGAAACGCATTTATTTCTTGAAAGATTCGAAAGAAAATAATGCAGGCACATAATATGCCTTTTTTTTTTATAGAATTTTGCATTAAATTACGAACGAGACTGTTTGTAACACAAACGCGGTTATAAATTTTAAACGTGTATACTCTTAAAAAACACAAATATAAAATACCTAGTTAAAGCTATATATTCCAATGACCACCATGAAAATCACATATTTATATCTGTATAAATGGTTATATTAAGGATGAACCGACTTGTCTGGTGTGCTAAATATTTGTATCGCTATTTTGGGGATCGTGAGCCAGGACATGTCAACAATATTGACACATTGATTGCGTCATTTTCTCGCAAGGTTTTTGAATTCAGTTTTCATGGTTAAATTTGTGTAGCGTTCTGAGAAAACTGGACTTAAGCATGTGCGTAAAGTGTCGTCCCAGATCAGCCTGTGCAGTCCGCACAGGCTAATCTGGGACGACACTTTACGCACATGCATTAAACCCAGTATTCTCAGAACACAACTCATTTGATCACGCAATACGACCGTCCAGCCACATAACAATCTCTTCGTGGATGCATTGAAACCAAATGTCCTTTCAAGGAGAATGTTTTCTCCGGAATAATGAGTCAGAAGTAGATGAACTGCAATGAATTGCATTACGGTCGTAAGATTTCTCTCAAGAAAGTGTGGCCACAAATAAAGTCCCTGTCCTTTGTGTAAGATATGAGAAGGTACGACGAATATAAGTAATTTTATGGAGCAAAGTTTATGTTTAGATAAAGAAGAAACTGAACTTAATGATGTCGTTATACCGAAATCATTATTGGAACAATAGTTGAACTAAACTTAGCTGATTGCAACGGCAATATTACCGCGATCTTTGTCCGAACAAAAGACACCAGCAAATGATGTTAAAAACAAAGCTTAGCTCATTCTAATCTCGTGTTGCCTCGGAACAATACAATATGCTTGCTAGAATATATATTGTATTACGTCAAAAATGTTGATCATTCAATATACGAACACATCTAGGACATGGATGAATGTGCGGTTGCGCTTTCAAGTAATGACGTCAGAATTTTATTTCCTGAGAGGTATTATTAATTCATGGTGCATTAACGGAAATCATTTAGTGGCGCTATTAGTATAGTGTCGAATGTCGCCCATAATTTGATTTTACATGATTTTGTCTGTAATAATTGTTGCCAGCCCATCAATTTTGAAAAGGCTTTAAGTCCATTTGAGACGTATTAATCTATATGAACAATTGTTTTAGCACAAACATGAATGAAAACATAATATAAAAGAATCCACGAGAAATATGAGAATAAGCAGGGTTTCATTAGAAGGAGAGACTTTAGCAGTGCGAAATTGGATCATTTTTGAATGCATTACAGTAGTGATACAAAAAGAATAAAACCACACATATTTAAGTCATATACAATTCAATTAAATGCTGTTATCTTTGTTGGTGTGTGTTTTAGAACACAATATGTATAGTCGTATTTTGACCAAGTGCTTATGTTCTATGCAACATGGAACAGTCGTCATAAAATAAACGGAATGCTTTGCTATTTCATATATAATATTTAATGATTGTCAAAAACGAAAACATTGAAAGGAGTACAAATAATAATGTTCATTTTCACTAGAATGACTGACACAAATTGTCTGTTACGGTTCGGTAAATTTACATTCCAAACAAAAAGTATTTGTAATTTATGTGATTTCTGTGACTTTTTTAAAGCGCAAATTTTCTGTATATGGCATGGTTTCTTGTCTTGAGGTAACGAAACCTACATACCTTATCTTTAGGATGTGTTTATAGAAGCAAACCCAGATATGAATTTTAAGAATTTTCAAATAACTTATTAAATTAATGTGTATTAAAACGTATCATAGATTTCTGATAAAAATTCAGAAAGAAATGTTACTTCTGTTTAAGACTTTAAAGACGGCACTGAATGTGTTTTATTCATGTCGCTTTGCTAACACCGCATCTACTACAATCGGTATTTACACTTTTGTTCGCTTATATGAGTATACAACTTTTTACCTTTTCGATCACAACATAATACTATTAAATAAATAAATTTCAAGATCGGTTGTTGCATAAATTAAGTCAGCGAATAATATCAGTATAGTCTTTATATTAACATTATAGCGCCGCAGTTCGGCCATATGTTTCTAGAGATTTAAGTTCTGAATACGGAAAACATCATCATATGTTCATCGGCACCACGCAACAATCTCCAACGCTGACTTTAGACACCGACATCATCGACCAAAAATGCTGTTTTGTCAAATGTTTTAAAAGCCCACTTAGCCTTCTCTACTTGAAATAAAAACGTTTATAAATGCCATAAAAAGAATTATAAATTCACTGTTCATATAAGGTTTCCTGGTCTTCTCCAGATGGTATCCATGTTTTCCCAACATGCTCATTAAAAATGCAAATTTCTCCAGAAGAAATAGTTTTCTGGAGCAACCCAGCTGAGAGGTTATGGCAGACATGTGAGACTTTGTATAAATCCTTTAATTATTGTAGTGGCTTGCAAATTAAAGCAGATTTTCTCCCCTAAATGCCTGAGCATGGCCCATTTTTCCCGATCTTCTTCTTCAGGGAGCCACATTTCGCTCATTTTAACAAAATTTGTCAGGACTTTTGCTACATGTAAGCCAATATCTTTGTCATCAATGCTGATACACAGTTGTTTCAAATTGGACTTTGAAAAATTGTTTTTCCAATTGACTTACCCTATGTTAGTTCCTGATAAAATAACGAGCACTGCTCACATGGTATTACACTGCTCACAGCGTATCGGGTTTCCTGGGGTGTTGACACAATGGATAATTTATTTTGAGAAATATATTGCAAATAAAAAATCGCGTAATTTTTGTGAAAATCTGAAAAAAGGTTTGACAAGTATTATATTTTAACTGTAGTTTATGCAATGCTTTAGTCATATAAACGCAAAAACATACATAGCGCACAAAGCTTATTACCCCTCACGATTCTTAACCTTTGTCATCGTAAAAGTCTGCGACTAGTTTTGCCCTCAAAGTTGACCAACCTCACTACCACCAAAATCATTATTTTAGTATTTTAATTATATTTTTCATGGCTTTGTTTAAACAAACCTGCCCATGAAGAGTGTCTAAATTATTGACTAAAATAACTATGATTGTGATTTTAATTTATTTTATATATTTCATCGCAAGTGTACAATAATTGCTTGTGATGAGTGTAGGACCACATACTAGAATTAGAAAATAAAATAAATATCACATAATGTTATACTTGATATACTCTATAAATATTACAAAGAGCTTCACAACAAATGTATCCCTTGTGTGAACCAAACTCGCGCTGATAACGTATCTGTCATGCTGAGGCAACTGGATGCCACACTAATTATCCTTGTATGTATTGTACTTTCAATCATATTTGAGTTTAAACAGTTTAGAGGTCAGGTTTATAGTCCGATATGATATCTTGTGACATCATTTGCTGACTCACACATTAACTCCATGATAACTGGGGTATATATAGTTTAGAATTGCTTAAATTGTTCACGCAAGAATACTTCTGAAAATCGAACAAAACAACTTGTTCATTTATTTATGGACTCACAATAGTTATAAAAGGTTACTTACTTGCGCCACGTATTGATTGACCTGAAAACTACAGTTTACCCCAATGGCGACATTAATCCCCGACACCACGTGTCGTAATAACTGGATGTTATAAAAAGTTGATAATGGGGTGTAACGCATACCATTTGTAACGTACGACCAGAACATCTGGCATGTCTACAGACAGACGTACTAACAAACATACCTCAATGGTGATTCGAGTAAACCGCTCCCCATTTACTTTGTATTCTACAAATTCATTCATTAAGAATACAACTAAACACACAAGTTATGGTACGATTATATTTCAGAGCATCCGAACGTACATCAACATTTGAGATCAACTTTAAACCCAATGTTTGCAGACACAAGTTATACTTATTCAACTTTTAATTTTATTTATGCTTGTTCCGTGAACACCCTACATTGAAATACAAGTTATCCTCTGCCCGAAATAAATCTTTCAATGTATTTGCATATTGTTTTGAAAGACGAGTTTTCACAAAAATGCTTATTTTTCTAGAAATGATGTGCACCAAATAACACGTAAATATTAATTCCTTCATAACCTCACTATAAAAGTCTTCACATACAAGTAATGGCATTTGAAAAATCCCGTGTCAAGTCCACTAATGAGCTGATACATGTGACTTCTTTTGACATTATTTTGTATTGCTTCACCCATTGTCCCGTTGATCCAGAACAATCACGTCTTGCTTTAATTGTCATTTGATATTTTATCAGCAATTCAATGTTCTGGAACTCGTCCTTGCGAAACAAAATCATGGGAACTACACTCTCCTTTGAGACTAATTCTTTTTGCGTTAGGTAAAACAAACAACAACAGGTTTCACACTTTTCATCAGCTTTTGGGATGACAAGATGTTGGTAGGTGTTGTTGGTTAAGTATTTTGCCTGACCTTCTAATGTTGAAGTTACCGGCGCCTGGTGTTGGCCATGCGAGTTTCTATGCTAGGCTGGTAGAACTTTCAGAAGTGGTTTTGATATCAGATTGGTGTGTTTACATGCGTTTATTTATGTTTAGTGCTTGTTTAGAGCGATACATTTGCTCGGTCAAGAAACTCGCAAGTGGTTTTTTATTTTATTTTTCGTTTATAGTATCAATTTCGAGATCTGGTAAAATCATACACATCTAAGAAAACAGCTTCATTAAAATGTGAGTTAAAACATTGCAAACATGCTAATTAAATGTAGCCATGACATATTTCAAAAGCGAATATTTTTATATACAAAAGTTTACACTGAACGCGAACAATCCCTACGCATATTCTTTTGACCAAGTCCATTCGTCAAAGGAATGTTCGCAACTGCAATATTTTAGTTTGTGCATCCCTGCTGGCCACCTGGAATGTAATATTTATTGGTTGATTTATTTATTATATATTTTTATTTTTTATATCGAAATACACTTTCGGATGGAACCATGTTTGGAAGTGATTGTTCTATAAAGAGTATTTGTCATTAAACTTTAGTTTCGATATAATCAGTGGAATATTAAGGTTTTTTTTCTAATGCTCAATGGTCGTTGTCGGTTCAGGTACTACTTAAAAGTACATCCAGGTACTATTGAGTATACTACACTGTGCCCAACGTACGGAAACAACGATTAAAGACAACCGGCCATATTACGGGACGCTTTTTAGTATATTTTATATATTTTTCGTAGCTCAGGTACTTTGCAGCATAATATATATATACTGTTGTTTCGCTTTAATTTAATATAATTATGTGTTTGTACCGGTTTGCTTATATACACGTAATATTAACGTTTTTAAAGTTCGATGACTTCAATCGTAACACAATTTTCTTTACAAAATATGCATATATATGTATGTATTTGATATCGTATGGTGTTTATATGGTATATACCATTGGATGTTTAATACAAAGTACTTCCAAGGTTTTAATATCAATAAGCACGCGTGTAGATATAAGTGTAGAGGCATAAAATACCAATAACATTAATACCAGAAAAGCCACGGAATGGCGTTTTACTCACAGGTCGGCATTTGAAGGTAGTCATAGTTGCCAGGGTCCCTGGAAGTTAACAAGTCGTCGTAGTGTTGTTGTGGAGACGATTCTGTATTAGCAGTGGTCCCTCCAGTAGATCTTTAAAATTCAGATATATCTGCCTTTACAGTAAATTGTGTGGAACATACGTTAAGCTTAACGTGTTTGTTTAATAAGTTTCGGTTGCATTTGGAGTACACTGCAGTTACATTAATTGACATAATGTTTAAATTAATTGGCATTACATCAATCAGCATGACTTGGTATCATTCAGAATAGTTTTCTGATAACAAACATAAATATATATGAATGTGCTCTTCGTTAAATCAAATCATATTTAACTCGGAAAAATATCAGCGTATATGTGACATAATAAAGACGGAATATGGTGTGTATTTTATAATCAATTCTTTGATAAAAATATCGCTACATATGTTATATAAGCAATTCATTCTACTACAAAGGAGTGCGACCATTTAATCAAATTCACCTAATTGCTATTCAGATCGCACTGATAGTACTGTTGATGATGCATGCAAATAATAGAAGTATTTATCTGAATGTAGGTTCGTCATGATGATAATTCAATTGATTGGATCGAAACTGATAACCCTGAGAAGTTTGATTATATATCAACAATCTGTATACATACTGGCGATGTCGTCTTCTGATGAACACCACAATACATATTATAACAGCGACAAGCACAACGCCGAGGACCGAAGAAAGAGTCACAGTTGCAGCAAATAATGGGTTATGCGTTTTCTCAGAATCTTCAGAATGGCTATGTTGACGCTCCGTTGTAAAAATAGATACATGGGCTGCAACATACATATAAGATCTCAACATTGGTGCGGGATGCATATTTTCAAACTGGGCAACGGTAGAAGAAACTCAACATAAATAAAAAAAATGATCAAAGAGTATGGGGTTGAAGAACAGAAATAAAATTAAAAGAATTTTCATAAGTACAACTTCGCGTAATTGAGACAATATATTATTTGCAAGACAAATGAATCTAAAATATGGAGTATAATGTGTTACAATATTGTTCCGTATCGCTAGATGGTTTTGTAAGTAACACGTTGATTTCCAAGTGATATTATGTTTTGATATTTCTCGTCAACCTTAAATTGATTGATATATATCTTACTTTTTGTATTGTATTCAATATCATGGGTGTACAAACAATATTTGTTTAGGTTTGTCTTTCAAACTTCAACCAGATTTACAATACAAATAATATGTATCAATTATACTAGTAGGAGACGTCCCAGAGGCTGTGTTTCTTGTTGGGATAGTAGTTGTTGTGGTCGGGATGCTGATTGTGTCTGTCGTGCTTGGCTTGGCGGCAGTGGTTTCTTTTGCTGTAAACATAATGGAGTCAGAAATCAAAGAAGTACATTGGACAATCTAGTCATTAAGAATAGCAAGCATCAGGACAAAAGTAATGTAAACCTTTCAGGTATGTAAACAAATGAGTCCACATATTTCGCAAATTGAACGGAAAAAGTGTGTTAAAGTTCAATTTGTTTTCTTAATTGTGAAAATGCTTATTGCTGTGCTACTAATACCTTTAATTGATCAGTTTATAGGGATTCGTTTTACAGCAAAATAATTGAAGTACTTACTTCTGAAATAGCGTATAAATATTGTATATGAAAACATAAGTATGGGTCGTCTAATAGTTGTATTGATTGTATTGTAAAGTTTTTAAACCAAACATCAGGTGTTTTTCGACTTTGTTTTTATTCAGAAAAAAATAGTGGCGTAAATTTCATATACTATCAAATATCTTAAGATAAAAAACCTGTCTTTAGACAAAAAATAAATTACCAAGATTTTAAATCTAAAAATATGGTTCAAACAGTTACAAACTATCCGAGCGCTACGAAAGATAACTGTCCATAACGTTTTTTTACTATAATAACAACTGCGTAATAAAGAGGAATATAATGTTTGAAAATATGAAAAATGATTTTTAAAAAATAGTTGAATAAAAATCATGTATAGTTTTAAAAATAAGTTCGCCGAGGCGTAATGGATATGGAGTCCGACTAGCGATCGGGAGGTCACGGGTTCGATACCCACTCGGGGAGCGTTCTCTAGATCTTCCACAAAAACACCAAGTACTGGTTATATGCCCAGGAAAAGGACTCGAGAACGTTACAAATAAGACTTACAAACATGTGTGAATCTTTTCTGTTCAGTATGAATAGGAATGCACTTATTTTATATCATTATTATTACTCCTATGTGAAGTCGGTTTATACAACATTGATACCAAAGGAGCACTGTTTAACTTATAGGCATCCATTCAAGGCGTATCTATGCATGCAAATACCAGGGCAGAGAGAGCCTCGATGCACTCTTCGCGATGTTGGACATAATTTAATACGTCGTAGAGTTGTTCAAAAAATTATTGAAATCCTTTCAGAGATTAAGGACTTATTCCGAGCTATTAGTCTACAGCTTACTACTACAATCTAGAACTCAATCTATGCTCAAAACCCAATACACAACAGGTACTGGTTATAGTCCCAGGAAACGGACTCGACAGCGTTTCAAATAAGCCTTAGGCTTTCGATGCAATCCAGCAAAAAAGTAGGTTTAAACTAAAACTAAAACAAATCTAAGCTCTGAATGGATCACGCATCGTATATTCATAATACACAATATTTATATTATATTTATAAAATGCACATCAATTTATATGCTGGATCCAGTTAAAGGAATACGACTTAATATCCATATAGACGCTGGTGTGATAATACGTATGTTCCTTCTCCCTTCGGTTTAACATTGTAAAGTATCAATAAATTTAATTATTGCAAACATGTCAATTAATCCAGTTTAACATATGCATCACGCAAGAAAAAATAAAGATGATAAATACATTCGAGCAATTTATCCAATTTTATAGATTTTTCCAATACAACACTCAAATTTTACCTCAATTGCCAAAAGCCATGACCAATGTGATCTGAAGGTATTTAAGATTAAAATACGATGCGTGGCCATACTGTCAGCGACTCATTAATACAATTAACAAATAAAACGCTTTCAAAAACGAATAGACATATGTGTGCATGTTCTTTTCTTGTTTATTATCGCTCATAATAGTAAAAGTGTAGTGTATTGTTAACTATATACTTTGTCATGTTGATAAGCAGCAAATTTTAAAAAGATAGAAAAACATTCAAATACAATATCAAAACACGGTAAGCCTTAATTGCGTTCAATTCATTTCTACAAGTCAACGATCCAATAGCATAGTCCCTTGACCCTTTTTTTATAATTCACTAAAATTAAAAGAATTATAAGTAGTCATCTGTAGTCTGAACGATGGTATCTTTAAACGCAGAAAGCTAAGTTTTGAGGAATTGGATGGTAACCGCACAAAGGCCTGTATTCACAAACGTTGAAAGGCTAAAATATAGACTAAGATTTTGAATCAATTATATCAAATCATGCTTAATGAATGAAAAGTGGTATTTGTGTAAATCTCATTATATTAAATTTGATGTTTTATGATACGTATTGTACATAAAATGATATCTCGATTATTTTTTTAAGTCTGAGTCTATATATCAGACTTAAACGTTGGTGATTTCGAGCCTAGTTTTTATGTACACATACCTAGTGGGTTTTTGTATAAACACCAGTTACTGGAAGTGGGGGTACTGTGCTCAACAGTTATGGAAATGGGATTTAATTTTCGAATTTTGATGCATATATTGCGATTGCCTGTTGGAAGCATCCTGGTGCTAATACAAGGTTAGCTATGATGATTCTTGAATCCACCTTTCCATGAAAACTGCTGAGAAACCATTATATAGAGTCTAAAATTGCACATACAATGATCCGTGTCAATCGTATACAACGAGGCATTTGCGTATAAAGTCTTCAATAACTTGTTTAATATTGATAATGCATCTACAATGATTTATACCGGGGTTGAATGAATATCAGTAGATCATCCTGCGCGTAAGGACAATGTCGAATAAGTATGGTAAATGTACAAACCTTTCAAAAATACCGACGAAAACATTAAAAAAATCACATGTTAACCGCCATTTTTAACAACAGTCACTATTTTTCTCACTTACACCACGCCAGTTACTTGTTTACGATCCACTCCCTGATATCAGGAGACTCAAACAAAATATGAGAAGTGTATTGTATTGTCATAATGTCGGGGTTGTACGATGATAAAGCTTTCTGAACATTAATAAGGACAGGCACTAAATAATGCCATCTCTGTTCAGTCAAGGTTGACGACGTTATTGAATAAGAAAGGTATAATACAAAATATGATGTCGAACAAGCGCATATTCATATTTAAACTGCTCTGGATTTTAAAGAAATGTTTTTAGAAACTCGCACAGCCCCAATGTTCCAACGTCTAGTTGGTTTAATAAGTACTCTGAAGACATTGTCTGATAGTCACTAGTCACTGATGTCCTTACTTTGCAGTTACGTACCGATAATAGCAATAAAAACTGTTAATATGCATTACAATAGTATAAAGTAATAAACAAAATCATTCCCGATACTTTTGTATATTATAATTGCTCATACATATCTGTTTACATGTAAAATGGTCAATCTATTGTAAGATATTTAGATTGTTATATGCGTGCGTTATTTATCTTATGTATGCATATGTGATTATTTTCTTTACAACAATTGACAACTTACTTTCATTGCACGCTTTTCCTTTCCAACCGTCTTCACAGACCTCATTCTCACATGCACCTGTGACTTTGTCGCATGGTCCCACAAGGCAATGGCATTGCTTGGAACAGTTAACGCTGTAACTTCCATGTGCGCAGTCGTCTAGTAACAAGCACGTGTGATGTGTTCATGATTTGTTGGTACGTAAATGTATCATGCTTGTGTTGTACGACAAACACCATTCGTACTTTCTTAATATCAAACATAAGCAGTTTTACATTTAAGAACATTCTGTCTTCGAATTTGGAATGATTCTAGCTGTCATTATATTCTGCTTAATAATCAAAACATTTAATAAGCGCCCAATCAGCCAAATACACCGTTTCAACTTGGAGATATGCAATCAATGTTCTTGTCAAAGATAAATACTGAAGTATTTGAACCATTATAGAATTCTAAAAACAGCATTCAATATATGTTTTAATTTAGTGAAAACGTTTTTCAGATTATATAAAAAAAGCACTGCAAGGTGTAGTTTGTATTCGGTAGTCAAGTATCAAAGCCTACGAATTTCACAAGGATGATGAGACGTTGTTTATGAAGCATAATTTTCTCCTGCCTTTAAACAGGACATATTATTTACATAAAATGCTGAATAACTGTTTGTTTGTAGGTAGACTTTGTTAACATCCCTTTAACAAAATTCGGAATGCGTTTCGGATTTCAAAAATTGAATTACATGCATTTGAAAATATTTATATGAAAAAATATTATTTTAAACGATTTTAATGATATGGAACCAACACTTGATGCAACAAAAAGGTAGGCTTGAGATGGCCAAAGTATACTTATGCATATATAACTACATGAATGATCCATAAAGTTACATAGTAATCGCTTAAACCGCGTTGTGAGAGATATGTGCCCATGACTTTTAAGACAAAAAATAAAATAAAGATTAGAACAATTGATGTAATAATAGAAAGAGCTGTGGTAGAATATATATGAAGACGTGCAGATTAGATTAATAGCGTGTAGAAAAAGGGGTTTATTTAAATCGACACGCATAAGACAGCATTCTTAAAATGAGTCATACATTGCGTGGAGAATGTGTACGTCAGTCTAAAGCCCCTCGCAATATTGGTGTTGTCTGTGGTGAAGACAATACGGACAGAGTTTGACTGCGACCTGAATCTATTAGGTGTACCGCAGAACTTCCCGACAAGCGGAGAGGAGGGGGTTGGTCCGTTGAAGAGCTCCAGGTAGTCACATTCGCAAAATTTGCATTTCTCCAATTCAAAGTCTGTAAAGTCCACCTGAAAAAAGAGACAGGTAAATTAGTGTGAATTTATTGTTGTAAACTTTGTACTACTTAATTATTGTAACTTGAATAACATATTATTAATTATTACGTGTAATTCTAACACTATAATAATAATGAATAATGTGAGATTAATTAGAAATGCCGAATGTTATGAGACTATGATCCAGTTTCTATATAAAATGTAATGCATTATTAAATTGTAAAATAGTTGTTGATTGAACAATAATTAAAATGCCAAGTATGCACATTTATCCGGCTTCCCTCTGGTGCGTTGATTAACCAGGTACAATTATTTTTTCTGCTGTATTTCCATGGGTAATTGGGGCTCGTGATGGCGCCATATGGATCGGTCAGGACCCCGCCACACTCTGTAAAGGCAAGTTATATGAAAGGATGTTATAAAACATGATCATTTTGAAGTGTTATAGTAAAATGCATTTCATCATTAGTATTTAGTATTTACCTTTAATTCACTAAATTCACATAAAATTAAATTTCACCCAGAATTTGTAGAAATATACAAGATATGTACATTTCAAGAAAGGAAATTCATTTCTGCGCTGAATAAGACCAATTTCATGGAAATCGCTGCACAATTGATGAAGTTATGGCTGTCCAAAGCGATGCACCCTGTTTTCGGGTGATCTTGAGTTGAATACCTTGTTATATATATATATATATATATATATATATATATATATATATATATATATATATATATATATATATATATATATATATATATATATATATGTGTGTGTGTGTGTGTGTGTGTGATAGTGAAATTGTTTTTCAGAAAAGTTGATTTGTTGTTATATTTTGATTATTTATCAATCAAAATGATGTTTTCACTAATTAATATCATAGCCACACGCTAGCTACCTGTGATAGGTAGTACTATTTTGTTCATTCAAATGTGTTTTGTTAAGTAAGACAATGTCAGTTCCTTACTCGGTTAAAATAGCAAGTTACGAGTAATACCCCGAAGTGAGTCCAACTGTAGCGCCCTGTAAGCGTACAGAATGCTACTGTTTTGTTCGTGCAGATCAGCGGTATATTTTGAGACCTTCAAATATTTTGAATATACTTACCTAGACACACTTTCTGGCACGTCTTTTTAGGTAGTGATATGCTCAAATAGATAACTTTTTTAAACCAGTAATTTCACTACAAGTGAGGTTTAGTACTTGTAAACCATTACCAAATTGTGTTGTGTTGATAATGAAATCATATGCCATATTGTATGTGTGTGTGTTTTTACACTCAATGCCAATTTAAAGTTTAAATTAGTTTGAAAGTATTTTCTCTGTCTGCACGCTTGAAAGTGTGTGGCTTGTGCATATTATATAAGTCTATTGCTGTGAGATATTAGCAACAATCTGTAATATTAATATCAGGGGTCTCACTAGATTTTTAAAACAGGAGTACTAGGATTCATTGATTTGGAAAACCTGTGTTACATTAGTCTCATTCTAGTGTTTTCACTACAGGGGTTGTCCAACTTGTAGCTTTTTCACGACAAAATATTGGATATAACGTAGTCCCTATAATAAGCTCAAATAATAATTTTAATTATCCAATGTTCACGATGAAGGGACATTTCTTCAAATTTACAATTGTTACATCTACTTTGCATCGGATGTAAGTCATGTTTGGGTTCAGTACATCTGTTTCTAAGCATGATATCGAGCGTAGGTTTTATGAGGAGGGGGGTGGTATGGAGAGGCTAGAGGGCTAGTAACTTGACTTGCCGAGCAGGGGTCAGTGGAGAAGTATGTGCGTGATCGGGCCTCGACATCGACTCAAGTGGCATGGGAGGCACAGCCAGTGCAATATCAGCAGTGGCGCTTATGTCAGTGATCCATGGGGTTGAGACGGGTAAAAACCAGGTGGTGACTCAGATGCCCGTGGCACATGGGGTGTACCCTGTATAAAATCAGGAAATGGCGCTGGAGGCACAGCCTGTTCATTGCAAGCTCACAAATGGCGTGCACTATGATCAATACCGGGCGGTGACTCGGGTGCCCGTGGTACATGGCATGTACCTTGTACAGTACCATGCCATAGCACAGGAGGAAAAGCCTGTTCAGTTCCAGCTCACACATGGTGCGAAGTCAGGTCAGTACCAGGATGTGACTCCGATGCCTGTGGGACATGAGATGTATCCTGTACAGTACCATGCCATTGCGCTGGAATGAAGCAGGTGCCGGTCTCACAAGGGGGACAGCTGCATAATATGTTAGTGGGCGGTCAGATTCAATATATTGATTCAAGTATCCAACCACAATTAACATATATGCAACCACAAGTACAGTCGGGGCGTGAAACCTCGCCACCGGTGTTACCTGCATCGCAGGTGGACATTAGCGGGTTGTGTGACTACGAATTGCTGGAAATGGCAATGGTCAAGTGCAGGGCAGGGGAGGTTGAGTCTGTGGATGACTGGACCGACAGGGATTATACCCTGGCTGGCAATGCATATAGGGACTTATCGGAGGATTATGTGATGCAGAAATCTATATTAAGATTATTCATGGTTGCGAAAAAGGAAGAGGCTGGAGAGAGAGTAATAAATCAGAAGCCAGTGTCCATAGAACAGGTTATTGACTAGCTGAAGTGGGACGTTTTCACTCATGGCACTATGTATCGACCAAAAATTGTTACGGAAAGTGGAGTGTGCAGGACAGTTCAATGTGGCAGGGGAGAAATTGGTCTCGCAAGGTATGCTTGTAGATAGGCTGGTGGCCTTCGAAAGAAAGGTGGACATGTTAGAGAAGAAGATGGACAGATCTGTATGGAGAAGCTTGATTAGCTTTTAGCAAGGCCCACAAGAAGTCTATCCCCATCTCCAGTCAGGCTGCAATGTTTTAATTGCAACAAGACGGGGTACTTAAAACAAGAATGTCCAAACAGTATCCAAAACGATCAGTGCGTATCTGTGATAATCAGGCAGATGCGGTCTGGCTCAACGTCCCGTATCAATTTAAGTGTAAACGACCTTGCAATACAGGCTGTAAAAGATACGGCAACTGAGGACACTTTGGTTTTGGACCGGGTAGTTGCTCAGTTACCGGAAAAGCTTCCGGTGTTGGAACAAGTGCGCGAGTGGATGGTGCAAAAACATGATACCACTATTGACGGAGTGGAGGCCACCTTGGGTTTAAGTGGCCAGGTGGTACATATGGCACAAGAAAGGGGATTATGAAAGAAAAAGGATATGCTTCGGGGTTCGAGGGGGTTTGTTGTGGTGAAGGAAGTGAGCGATTTCCGATTTACTCAGGAATGGCTCATACACGGCACTGATCCATCTGATAATGAATGTTTGACGAGCTTGAAAGAGAGCAAGTTCAATGTGAATCGCGACCGACTGAATCATGACAAACTGAGTATGTGTAAACTGTATAATTTCCCTGTACGGGAGGTTCGTGAGCTAGAGAGTTGTAGACTTGTGTAGGGGAATTGACAATGGCTTTTTATGATTGCATGTGGCGTATGTGAGGAGTGGTTCCACGGAAGTTGCGTGGGAGTCACTGAGGAAGAGGGTGCGTGTAGGGCATGTTAGGTCTGTTGAAATGGTATAACAGGTCGATATTAACTGGCCTGTAGCTGAGGGAGAAAAGGTCGGTATCAACTGGCATGTACTTGAGGTGGCGGGGGGATCGTACGTATGGACCGTAGTGAGTGCCGGACCAGGCGTACGGAGGAGGAAGTAGGGTTGGAGACCAGTGACAGGTCGCGGTCTCAACAGGATGAAGGGAGGGAAGAACAGAAGAGGGTCCGGGAGTGTCCTGTGTGCGGAGAGTAATGGCCGCACTACTCAAGCTGTGCGGGCCAGAATTGAAGGACAATTTATTTGCCCAGAGTTTTGGTTGGCGTGGCGTGGTCCAGGCGACAAATCTGGTTATTGGTAGAGAAGGTGTTAGTGCCTGTATCGGGGTAAGTTCCGAAAACCAGTCGTCGAGGATTTCCTGTCTATGTCTACAAAGGTACAGGCAAGGCGGGGTTGATTGTAAGGAGAATGCCATTTTTCGTCTAATCTTTCAGTTACTCTGCAGTCCATTGCTTGTCGGACAATCATGATATTAAATACAAGAGAACAAATCCTTTGCAACCTTTCTTTTTCGAAAAGTACACACAAGTTGAAAAGGTAGAGTATGGGTTTAGAAATACTGTCAATTGTAATGATGTCCTTTATAGTGGACCATGAATGCTGAGGTGTAATTGGTGAAAGGCGTGATTACACATTTAGCGTTCAGAAAAAATGAGAACCATACCTGAAAAATTATTGTCACCTATCTTTGTTTAAAGTTGTGAGTTGGAAATTGTATGGAATATTTGTTAAAATGTGAATATTGTTTATCATTATGTAACAAGAAACCTACCTAGTTGTCGGCACTAAACGTCGATGTGAAATGAAATAATGATATGAACCGGGCTTCAGATGTCAAATTAGTAGTGTGTGCGAATGCTTGATGGGTTTGGAATGGTGTTATGTTAGTGCTGGGTTTAGTATTGATGTTATCCCAAAGTAAACATTGGATTGGATGAGGGTCGTGTGTTATGTAAGGAGAACATTGCAAGGCCGAACATAACCTAGCTGGAGAGGCCATCGTAATCTCTGATTCAGAGGTGGAGGCGGAAGCTCCGGTCGAAGTGTTACCGGAGTCTAGGCAGGCGGAGAGTGCTGATAATGTTCGGCTCTCCTCCGAGGTTGAGTACTCCGGTGGAATGTTGGACAGTGCGGTAGACAAGGAGGTGAGGGTGAGGGAGTTGTGGGACATTGTAAGGGGTCAAGCGCTGGAAAGGGGCATTATGCGAATTTGGGATCGAACCATTGTGTTAGTGCAAAGTGCGGACGGTTGTCTGGCCGACACTGATTGAAGTGCGAAGATAATGTTATGTGGTCTTGGGGCGTGACGGAATGATCCAAATCTTGGATCTAAAAGGAGTGTGTGCGCATGTCAGAAAATTTCCGGCATATTGTTGTGAGATCATATAATGTGGTATTGGTATGTTGTGGGAAGATCCGAATGTTGAGTCTAAAAGGAGTGTGTGCGCATGAGGTACGAACCTTTCCGGCCTCTTGTTGGGCGATCATGTAATGTGGTTTTGGTGTGTGGTCGGTGGATCCGAATGTTGGGTCTAAAAGGCTTGTGTACGCATGAGGTCAGACCCTGTTCGGCTTATTGTTGGGAGATCATGTAATGTGGTTTCAGAGCGTGTTGTGGTGGGTACGGATCCAAATGTTCGGTCCTGGGGTAGAATGATGTCTTGGCATTTACTGAGGGTGTGTGGACAGTTTTATGGTCGACATTGTTCGTTGTTGATCTAGATGTGGTCAGTTCTAATGCCGATATTTACTGAGGGTGTGCGAGATGCGGTCAGTTTTATGGCCGACATTGTTAGTGGTTGTGCTAGATGCGGTCAATTTTATGGCCGACATTGTTCGAGGTTGAGCTAGATGCGGTCAGTTGTAGGGCCAGCACGGATTTGGGTGTGGCACGCATAAGGTAGGACTTCAATGGGATCCTGTGGTCATTAATATGATTTAGGAGCAAGGTCAAACCATGGAACAGGTGACAGGATCCCGCACTGTGTTCTATGTTGTATGGTATGGGGAAATGTGGGCAGAGGGTTAAATATGAGCCAAAATCTAGTCAAATGATGATGAAGAGATTTAAGTCGGGTCTATGTTGTATTGAGTGGTCTGGTTAACCAATTTAATGCGTGCCAGGGATTTTTCATTTAGAAAAATGGGGTTTGTCTGACCCATGCTTATTAATGAGTAACAGGTCAGACGAGGGCTGGGTCATGAACAAGGGTAATGTGTGGGCATGAGGTCAGAATCTTTCAAACATGGAGGGAAGACTATAAAATGGGGAGGAATGTTGTAAAATGACCGAACCGTTATGAGACCGTTCCGACCGATTGCCATGTCAGACGCGAATAACACCGAGACCCAGTGTGCTTTCCTGTTTCCGAGGAAAAAATGTGTTCTTTTACTGTTTTGCTTTTTTACTTCGGTGACGATCTTATTTCATCCTGAGAGATGAATTTTACAACTGCAGATTTATCTAGGTGAACTATTTCAGGTGCATTTCACTACAATTTTCTATCGAACCGGCATTTGAAATAATTTTCATAGATATGTAGCATTCTTTAATTCATTTGATTTTTTAAGGCACATGTCAGTTTCTTATTTGCTTTGAAAATTAAATATGAGACTGGTTCCTGTTTCCCTCGCGCAAAATTAACAACGTTATCATTAATTTACATTAAGAACAAATGTACTGCACTAAATATGTTTAATAGGCAACCTACATTGACAATACTGTTAATATATATGCGGTTAACTTTGGTTTATGCAATTTATATTTAAGTACGAAAACGCCAGTTTAATTCTGTTTGAATAAATAATAGGGTGTCTGATAGACTTTAAAGCTTATTCATATATACCTACATGAATGACCCGGCAAGTTATATCGTTACTACATATATGGCTGTGTCTGAATAACTACAATGTTTAGAATCTTATTCACGCGGATTTTTTTATAAATTATTTTTAAAATGTAAGTAAATCACGTAATGCACAGTTTCATCATATTATTATACAACTATTTTTGTGTATGTTATATATCTCATAACATAGTCACAAAAGAATTGTAGAATAATATGATGAAACTGTGCATAACGTGATTTACTTACATTTCAAAAATAATGTATTTAAATATTCCACATAAATAAGATTCTTAACATTGTAGTTATTCAGACACAGCCATATATAACATTCGTATTGTGCAAATTCTTTAAATTGTGTGTCTTTTAAGTGAATACGTAAATATAAGATTTGCAGTTGCAATATTACATGCAATTACGTATTTCCTTCATAACTTACTACATGTGTATGTTAACCAGTTCATTACACTATCGCCCAACTTCTATCTTCTACCATTACTTTTAAGTTGTATAATTTCATATATAATGTAGGCTATGAGCTTGCATAAGCTTTATTGCTGAATAAATGCTGTTGTTGTATTTGTTGTATAACTAAAAGTTATTAGTTAAACGCTCTCTGCACATCACATTTTTATTCTGTAATCAAGTGCTAAAGCCCACGCGTTTTGCTAGGATAATGCGACTGTGTATATAAGTCGCGTTGTACATGCGAGTTCTCGATTTATCCGCATTAAAACTTATATCAAATTCAATCCCAAAATCAAATCATTGTACATAATATATGCGTTCATACATATAAGTTCACATGCACGAATCTAAAGAGGTCAATATGTTGAAAGTTTCTTAAATCTTATATGACGACGCTACATTTTGTTATTTACATCCATGAGGATTTCGCTATGTTCGTTTGTTTGTTTTTATTTAATAGTAATTTAAAACTTACTTTCATTACACGCTATTCCTGTCCATCCGTCTTTACAGCCACTTTTATCACATTCACCCGAAACACCGTCGCATGGGCCCCGAAGGCAATGACATTGCTTGGAACAGTTTACGCTGTAACTTTCCATTGGACACGCTGACAATAAACACTCAATTTGGTAACCTAAGTGACATGTGTTTCGTCTGGCAACAAGATAGAAGATACAAATTATCAGTAATGCGTTAATTCCAAATCGTGTTTTAAATAAAATTATAAAAATTTAAGAAGCTTATCTTCGCATATTGTCCTTTCAAATGCAATAATTCATTTAAATTAACTACACTAACGCTGTCTATTTCTATTTCATTAATATGCTTCAATAATGTATCCGAATATATATATACAGATTTTAGAGTATTATATGCGGACGCTACCTTGTGTTTATATATATATCTTTGCACGTGAAATAATGTAAAATTGTCTATCTGTCTGATATATTTTAGAATATTATAATATACACTACTTTTATCATTTGCATATACATGTATGAGATATTTGATTTCTTCGTGGGTTTTAGGGTTCAAACACCATTTACAACTTACTTTCATTACACGCTATTCCTTTCCATCCATCTTTACAGACACCATTCCCACATGCACCCGTAATTCCGTCGCATGGGCCCACGCGGCAATGGCATAGCTTGGAACAATTTTTGCTGTAACTTCCGAGTGGGCAGTCTGAAAACAAACACGTGGAAATTCGGGTTATTCGAATGGTATGAAATTTTTTGCGATCGAGTATAATGATTATGATTTGTTCTTTATTCCATATTCTAATAAGGCGCAAGGAAATAGGAAAAATGAATCAAGTTACTCTCCGTTTCATGTAAACTTGAAACATATTTTTAATAGGAACACGATATTAAGTCTTTTAAATAACCAGGTCGCATAGAAACGCAAGAAAAACTATTGTTTGCTCATTTAAGGTAACAATTGACTTAAAAATATTCAAACAGAATACAACTATTGTTCAATTTCTTTTCGTATTGTATTTATTATATTCCATGCGTATTCCAATACGGATTTACTTTATCGCAATTTATTGCAATACAGTTTATGTCGTATTTTTGTGCCCTTAGTTTATATATCATGTGTGTTACTATAAAGTCTTATAGTGCGATTCAATGACAAAACTATGAGTACAACTAGGATAATTTTTATTCCAATTATCTATTTATTTTGACTTGCACTGCTTCGATTTGATTGAAAGATAACACCATAACATGTCTACTTAGTCACTCGACAGCACTGTAAACGAGAAGATAGTATACCGCATTCAAACATGTACATGTTTGTACATTAATATGATCTCAGTTACCAATTACTGTTTGTTGAAATTATGTTCACTTGAATAATTTATAAACCTTCTACATCTGTTCTTCTACTATAATGCTATCATATCCAAAAGCGACAAGCAATCAGTCAAATCAGTTTGGCTTATGAAAAATTAGTATATTAAAAGCCGGCGTATGTAAATAACACATATAAAATATACATAAGGCGAATTATTTCGTTTAATAAATGATGCATCTTATTTAGTCGATTAAACGCGCACTAACATGCGATACCTTCTAACGAGCCGCTTTAGAGGCGAATATCTAAATATATCTCTCTATTAAGTGGCATTTACAAATTTACTTTAAAAATATTAACACGGATTGCATTTTATTAATTAATTGACACGTAAACCACTAGGCCATCGACGGCTGTCTGAAGAATGTGTTTATCTAAAACAAACTTTAGAATAATAGTACAAACGCTTTATTGAAAATTCATTATTAACACAGAGCAATAAATATCATCGTTAACTTCATCGTCATGAAAAGGACACAAGTTCCAATAAAAATCAAGAAATTTGAAATCATACCTGCGCTTGTGCATGAATAAAAAAGAAATCCGAATAAAAACAAAGTTGTCGTTTGAAGTGTATGCATTGTGAAAACATTGCATTCTGTTCTGGTGTTAACCCAAATCCAAAAACACATCATCATTATAATTTAGGGAATTGCATCCGTGAACGATCATATAGAAATTTGCTGTTTAACACGACTCTAACAATGATATGTCAATTGGTTGTGAGGCTTGATAGATGGCGAACGTGAGTGAATTCGAAAATATATCTTTTATATATAGACAACCGGAAACTGCCTCTATGCCTTATTCCGGTTTTTCAAATTCGAAGAAAAACTTATTGATCAGCTATTATCTTAAATCAGTTTGAGTGTTTATTAATTCAGTCTTTTACTTATTACCTTTCGACCGTCATGTGTCCACTTTCAGTACTTGTTCTTTAAGTACTCTTTTCAGTTATTATAAACTCTAACTTACACGTTATAGTAAAAGTATTCTGGGCGATTGGAGTTTTAAATGAGGAAATAGTGGTGAAATTGATCTGCTTGTAATTGATTCATTTTCTTGTAAACAATTATTAACTCCTCTACTGTGCTAGTTCTTTAATTATGTTTAGTCAGCTAGCACTTATCCAGATACGCTGTCTGTAAGTTAGTTATATATATACAGTTTTTGTCTAAAAAAAGGGTCGTAATCGACGTCAATAACTATCAAAGAATTACCATTGAAAGCATATTTCCTGAAAGATGTTCTATTAAATTAGACAATATAATTATCTTGTGGTTGTAAATAAATAAGGTCCTTAATGATTTTCATTTCGGATTCCGAAATAAAATAAAAATACAATATAGGGTATTTGTGTCAATTTTTGAAACAAAATATAGAAAATGATGTATATTTAATAAAATAATAATACCAGAAAATGACACTTTAACGTCCGTTTGCACAGAAGAAAAAGCGGAAGTAGATTATGAGTTCATCGGAACTTATACTCTAAAGTATTAAATTCATTTGAAGAACTTAGTTCAAATTATTTATGTGAGACTTTTTTTTATAAAACCAGACTGGTCAATGATTGGCATAAGCACACAAAACAAACAAACCGTGCGATGTCAAAAGTAGGAGTGGCTAATTTCCACTGCTGCTTTTTATGACTTTGTTACATTATCGACCATTCTTGAACAAAACGGTATTGTCTAGCAAAGTACCATGGACGCGTTATTAAGAAATGTATATGTCTTATATTACCATGAACTCATCGAAAAGTAAACTTTAAGTGCATATACCCAATTATTAGGATATCCTTCAGAAAAAAATCTATGCCCATGTAGGATAACTATCTAAATGGATTATTACAAAGAACCAAGCTAAAGTAAAGACTTTTTTAATGCACCGTGACAAAATACGAAACACTTCAACTTAGTCAGCTGTATCTGAAGCAGCAAAGACCATGCAAATCGATAGATTAACAGTTGTTAAAGAAATCAGCAAATGAAACTAAAAGCGCAGAGGATTCTTATGTATTTTTGAAGCACATTAAAGTATTAGGAACAAAAAATGTTTCGTCTATGTCGATTAAAACCCTTGTCAAAAACGGCGATATTGTAAACTACAAATCATTGTGTGTCCTTAGTCCTTAGAACATGGGAGACTGACTTTCAAATTGTTTTCAATAAATGAAATGAATGTGGGAATAAATATTCGAGGAACAAAAGGCTGTATTCAAATGCAGAAAAGGAAAAGCATGGTGTGATAACTTCTTCAGGATTTATTGCTTAAAGATAAAAACTATAATAATAATCCATGAATTTTCTTCTTAATGTTTTATATATGTTTTCAGTGGGATCTCTGTTAGGAAATAGATACCATAAACTTAAACGAGTAACCGACGCATATCGCTCAACTACCGCCGGCAAAGTCTTAATCCGTCAGTTGGTAAAATATTCTCAAGTGTCTTTAACAAACGTTTGAAAGAATATTTAGACATGAACAATATATTCGTGTACAGATATCCTATTTACATTTGCTCCAAAATTTCAAAGACAACATATGGGTGTTTTATTAACATGATAAAAGCTTTTTACATGGTGGATAGAGACTGTTTGTGCTTGCAAAACTATTATCGGTCGGTGTTCTAGGTCCGCCCTCTACATACTACGACATTGTATTAGCATATCTCGAGGTTTTATATTAATGAACTCATAATGCAACTACTCTGATATGATATGAATTGCTTAGTCGAACAGGGATATAAAAGCTCCCCAATCTGTATAGTAATGACTTTGGCAGCATTATCAAAGTCTATGAACCTCGGGATCACTTTCAACGTCGAAACAGATGTATTCTCCTGAATAATGATGACATTATTTTCTTGAGCCAAAATGAGCAAATCTCACAGATCATGCTTTATTATCTTCATGAATGGACTATTGGTGTACTTAATCGCGCATGAAAATAAACGCTTATTAAAAAAATTAAGAAAAATTAGCTAGAATCAGGCTTTATTCATTTTCATATAGTTAAAGGTAAGTGTGTTACTTAAGCCTTCAAAACATATATTATTAAAAGTGGTTGATTGTTTATACTGGTGCAGCACAAGGCATTCTGTATCTTCCTTGACCAAGCCTTTAGACAATAACATGAAGTACATCGTAGAAGAAACTAATTTATCTTTTCTCTGTTCACCACCTATTGCTTACCTCCAGCAGTTTTAAAAGGTTTCAAGAAAAAACGGAAGCAGGGCCAACGCAAATGGAAATAACATTGCCTCTTACTAATTTAAGATGTATGGCAATTATATATTTAACGGCTAACATACACTACGCAACTCAAAATTTAAGCATTCGTGTAGAATCGAGGCATACGATGGTTAAAGGGACTGTCAACCACGAGGACGAAGATAAGAAAAGTTGAAAAATACAGTATATTTTTTACAATTATTAGTTTACATTGATTAAAATATCACGACAGGTATATTACATTACTTGAAAAAAGTTCACATTTTCAGTATATTCGGTAATGAAATTTTGCGATGTGAAATCGAAAGTTCATCGCGAAAATAGGTGGCATAATGATATCCACACTATAAATTACGCAAGTAGATTGATCATTCTATATATATAAAATATATACAATTCACTACGCATGCACAATTTGCATTCCTGGGTATACCACGTTACGATGATAATCAATCTACTAGCTTTATTTATAGTTAACTGGCAGTTACCTGGTAGACATACCCAGTAAAAGATATTACCGAATATAATGAAAATATGAAAACTTAACAACTTTTTTCAAGTAATGAAATATACCAGTCGTGATATTTTAATCAATATAAACTAATGATTGTAAAAAAAATACGGTATTTTACAACTTTTCTTCATCGTCGTGGTTGACAGTCCCTTTAACATAGTGTGTAAGTATCGTATTACATTTACGGAAACTATTTTAAGATAGCAAACCGAAACATGACGATTATGTTACCGAAATATCGGTCAAAAGTTTTAACTAGACAGTCCCCGTAAATCATAATGTAAGTATTGTGAACATCCAATGAATTTCTCTATTAGCATCAAACAATAAGGTACTTAACAATCTCAAGCACTAGTGAAAGCTATCAATTGCCTTTAAATGAATGGACCTGTGCTGGTGAAGTGTTCATTGTATAGAATCTGACACTCGCGAATGCACAGCATATCGCGGCAACTTAATTGTACGGGCACAAAACACAATATATCAGTCATAAAACACGATATATCAGTCACAAAACACAATATATCAGTCACAAAAAACGATATATAAGTCACAAAACACGATATATCAGTCACAAAACGCGATATATATCAGTCACAAAACACGATATACTAGTATCTAACAGCAATCCTGAAGGAAGCCATTGATAAGTTCGCAACCATTAACGTGCATGTGTTTTGTCAGTTTTTGTTTTGATACTTAACAAATAGTTTTTTTAGTAATTCATGTACGTAAAATAGACCATATGAACCTTAATTTGAATGAATTGCAGAGAAACATCTGTTACTGAATGAAATTTACATACTTTCTACATGATTTATAAGCCTTACTTTAAAGGTGTGTCAAGTCACGTTGGCGTAGTGTATATTTTGTCAGCATACCGATCACTTTGACAGGGTTCGATCCCAAGCATGGGGGGCCTTCCAAACATCTTCCCCAAAAGCATGAAAAAACTTCTTCCCAGGCAACTGATTTGAGTCGATGAATTCGACCAGACACAAATATGTTAATAAAAGATAACCAAATTTTATATTTAAATATCTCAGCAGTCGGTTCGTCTCGTACCTTTTATGTGCAAGTGAAAACGTGATAACTTAGTACATTAGATTCTTGTGTTACGGAAAACTGCGATTATATATCCTCTACTGCATGTTTGGTTATGTTGATGATTTATGTTTACATTATATAAAGCTGGCTTGCTATTAAGAACGCTTATGATAGTTTTTATAATGTACATATTGTTGTAAACATTGGGTACTTAAGAACTTTTAGCGTAACTAAAACTCATTAGCATTTCATATATATCAATCGTCAACTCCGACATTACATATTTACAATATAATTGCTCGTTTAATCAACGACAATCCACTAGGCTTTGTCAAGGATGTGACAATTGCCATCGGCTGTAACTCACTCAAACCTTCCGCCATCCTACTCGTGGCCCAGTTAGACCTTCAAAGGCGCAATTCAACAGACAAAATTGATTGTCTGTAATGTAAACAAAAAATCCTTCCCACATGGTAAGCGATTGTTACAGAATAATCTCATTCTGCACTTGAAATATAGTGTATTATAAAGTCCAACGTGTATCACTTGCTTTTTGTTTTGGTGTGTTGAAAATGTACCGCAATGCAAGTATTGCAGTTGTGAAGAACTGATTTATTATTGTGCTGGTTGAAAATAAAAAATGTTAACATTTAAAGATCATAAAAAGCATTCTATTATTCTTTGAGCATGAATGCAAACCACGAGTTGTTTGTTTTAAATGCAAATTTACAATCTAAGTCGAGCAAAGATACATTAAAAACGCCCCAATCTCCATAAAAATGTTTGCATTTTGGGTTTGCATAGAGGGTTTAGCGTCAAACAGTTGTGAATAAATAAGGTAATATGAACAAACCTGCACAGAATAGTAAATTGTCTTCATGTTTACATGTTTTTGTACACGAAAAAGGTTTTTTTCTTAACAAACGAAACGTATTTGTTTATGATATTTAACTCCGCTATCATTTATTTCTTGTACGACTTATTCTGAACGTTCTCTAGATTTTATATTCATCAGTATTTTATCTGTTTTGATTTGTTTTATTAGATCGTATGCTTTCTCTTCAAAGTATAACACCTTGTTCTCTTTCTTCCCATTAACTGCAAAGCTCATCTGGAGCATCAACGCAATTTTACAAAACAGGAGTCTTGGGCGCTGGGTAGAACCAGTACTTGGTGTCTTTGGAGGAGATCGAAAGAAAGCTCCCACAGTGTGGATCAAACTCGTGACCTCCCGCTCGCAAGGCGGACACCATAACCACAACGAAACTTCTAAGTATGCCATATCCTTAAAGATGGCAGGATGCAGATACTGAAAATTAAATAGAAAAACGCATTCGCTAGATTTCTATTGAAGAATTATTTTATCGAACTCTGAACTATAATCTTTTGCGATATCACTTTTTATAACATATCATGCCAAAAGCAGACTGAAACGGAAAAGCTAGTCGAAGTTTTGTTTTAATGCATAAAAGTTATTGTTTTCAATAGGAGTTTTCTTCGGTGGTGCTGCTTAAACCAGAAAGACAACCCAAGGTGCGGTTTGTATATTTGATATTAAGTTATTGTCGAAACTGTACGAGACCGTATTAATGTATGACACGGAAGAATATGTTCAATAGGCTAATGCTTAAGTGTGTGACAATGGACGTATTTTAAGCAACACTTACATGTGTTTAGTGTTCTATGAATATTTAAAACAATCTGTTAACAGTTTAGTGAAGTGACGATTTCTTACTTATTATTATAGATTTTTTTCTTTTTTTAAAGGGTGAATTATGTTTAAACAAGCAAAATAACACTCCTGAGATAAATGTTAGAAATCCTGTTCATCAAAGGATAATGATCAATCGAATTCGGTAAAAAAAAAAAAAAACAACATTATTAGCATAATAATCCACGTGGTATACGTAAGATAATACATTTTACATTTTAGTTTATACCAATTATTATTGATACAATGATAGCTACCCAGTCACATAAATATTTGAGCCGCGTTCTGAGAAAACTGGGCTTAATGCATGTGCGTAAAAATGTCGTCCCAGATTAGCATGTGCAGTCCGCACAGGCTAATCAGGGACAACACTTTCCGCTTTTATGGTATTTTTAGTTTCAAGGAGGTCCATCCTTACCGAAGATCAAGTTAAGGCTGAAAGTGTCGTCCCTGATTAGCCTGTGCGGACTGCACAGACTTATCTGGGATGACACTTTACGCACATGCATTAAGCTCAGTTTTCTCAGAACAAGGCTCATTTGGTCGAAATGCGATTTTGTTGTCCGAACTCCTGTCATGTATTACGTTAGATTGTATGCACACTACTCATTACTGTATCATCAATTCCTCTAAACAGGATGTTTGATATGTGTATTATGACGTTGTTACGACTGACGATGTACTATATACAAGTCGTAGCAAATTTATGTCCTGTTCTGTTCTGTTTTTCTCCAATACAGCAATATGTTGATAATGTATATACATGTTTTTACAAGTATCAGTACTAACGTGCGCCAGATAAAAGCGTACACAAACCAGATCTCTCTTGCTATGGCAGTGCGAATTATGTCCGTATGAAACTGCTGTTGTTTTTGTTTAGGGCTGTCAGAAAATGTGTCCACAATATAACTGTTTTTTTACAGGAACTATTTCGATCGTTGAATTTCTTAGACAAAGCCTGTTTATAAATATCAGTGTCCAAAAATCCAATCGAATTCCGAGAACCTTTACTTGCTTTAACTGCTAAGCTCACAATTGAATGTAATAACACTGATATGGGAGCACTGAGAGCAGGTAAATGTTGTTATGGTAAAACACAATAGTTCAACCACGTAGTATTCGTGTGAATGTATTCGACCTTTTTTTTTACTGCATACTGTGTCAAATAAGAGTGATCAATGGCAAATCCAATCAAATAAAGCGAATTTTCAGACCCAAACAACATTTAAACTTAATAAACAATGTTATTATTTAAATTCATTGATTTTGATTTGAAAAAAAAAATACAACCGTTCATTTTGCATGGATTTGCTTTTTATAATGTCGTTTCAAATATTGTAGATTTATTCCTAAACCTAAATAAAAGAATTTGCATTAAAAAAAAATGCACATGTACTTTCACATTCCAAGTATATATGATCCGCCTTATAAAAAGAAATTGATACGGTAAGTTAGTGGTTTAATTACTCGTTTTCATGAAAGTTATAAGATACTCTTAAAGGCTCGTATACTTAAAGAAGTATATGTTTGATGGCACTATTGGCGATTGGTTTCTGTTGAGGCTATATCACAAAACACGTGATAATTTTATCTACATGTATATTACAACATCATCACCATAAGACACATATATGCATGTATATGGATTAGCAACATGATGATACAAAAACTGTCATGATTGTTAACATGTTACTCCCCGTTATTGTATTGCATTGATTAAGAACGCGTACAAGTTAAGAAATATAACATATCATATAGAACATTGGTATATTATTTACATGAGCATTTATTTCTAACACATTAAAATACATAAATTAAAATACAACTAACACAACTCTGTACGGTTGGGAGAAGGATGGCATTGAATAACACACACAACAAGAGGGTCATGTGCCCTACGGCGCTAACCTGAGATCCAAAGGAACTAGACTATTCTGAGAAAGTGCGAGCTGATTCATAGATTGGACCAAAACGGTAACTTCAAGAGTATTTATATGTTTTTATTATTTGACCAAGTGACCTAGTTTTGAGCTCACATGATCAAGTTTCAATCTCAGCCGATATTTAATTGGGAAAAAATGTTCTTACCAATTTTCATGCAGATTGCCCAACAAAGTATGCTTATATAGCGTCAACAAATTTGCACTATAGCAATATGAGGAAAATTGCCCCGGCTTCCGGCGGCCATGTTTTTTAACAAACCAGAATAATTATTGAACTCGACCGAGAAGTCAATATAACAAGTGTTCTGACTAATTTTTACTTCGATTACACTAAAAATGTCACTTCTAGAGTGTTAACCATGTTTCACTTTAGCCATATAAGTAAACATTTCCCCGCCACTTTGCGACCATGCTTTAGACGAACCATGACAATTTTCGAACTGTGGCGAGCTATTATTACAACAGGTTTTATAACCAAGTTTCAGAAAAATTGGAAAAAAATTATACTTTAAGAGTGTTAACAAGGATTAACTATATCACTACAAGACAAAATGGCCCCGCCCCCATGCGGGCATGGTGTTTAACCGACCAAAACCATTTTCGAACTCAGACCAGATGTCATAACAAAAAAAGTTCAAACCAAGTTTCATGAATATTGAACTAAAAATATGGCTTCTAAAGAGTTAATAAGGTTTTCCTATAGCCATAAAAAACCGCCCCCTTGTTGCCATGTTTTTCAACAGACAGGATCAATGTTCAAATTCATCCAAGACATCATAAGAACAAATGTTCTGACAAAGTTTCATGAAGATTGGACAATAAATAAGACTTCTAGAGAATTAACAAGGTTTAACTATATCCATATAAGGCCCCGCCCCCTGACGGCCATGTTTTTCAACCAGCCAAAACTATTTTCGAACTCGTAAGATATTATTGGGACACATGTTCTGACCAAGTTTCATGAAGAATGGACAGCACATTTTGCCTGTAGAGTGTTAACTAGGTAAATGTTGACGACAGACGACTGACAAAAGGCGATAACGTTATGCTCAAATATTAAAACAATATTTTATTCTCCGTAGCTCTTAATACTTTCTCATTGCAAAAACAGATTACAATGCGGTGATAACTTAGATGCAAAACATGCCGTATTTGTGGGATTTTTTGTTTTGATGGTCAGTTTAGTTATTATTATTATTCGACGAAACGGGTTAATTAAACGATTTGCGAGGAAATTGGTTTCAATTCAAATGTTTATGGGTCAATGTCATTAATGGGCGAAATATCTGAATTACGCATGCATATAGTCAACAAAAGTGCATGTCTCCACATTGATGATTAACGTTACATTGTACAGGCAGACGTAACTAGGAACATTATTTGAAACGTCAAATGTGACGTTAAACAGCGTATAAATAATAACAAGAAATATCTTTTAAAAGGGAGGCGGAAAACTACAACGGGCGAGGCATGGTCAGGGGTGATAACCCCCAAAAAGGGTTAGGGTAAGGGTTAGGGGTCGGGTTAGGGTTGGGTTTAGGCTAACCCAACCCCTAACCCGACCCCTAACACTAACCCTAACCCTCTTACCCCCCCCCCCCCCTTGTGCAATACCATACCATGCCTCGCCCGTTGTCGTTTTCCGCCTCCACTTTAAAAAAAGATATACAGCGTTGATTGTGATTCGAGTTGGTGAAGGGTAAAGAGTTCAAAAAATGAGATCAAAGATAGCGAATGTCTTTTTCTGTGCAGTTCTTAGCTGCATCACACGCAGTACGGGATGTTACGCGGAGTTTTCGCGGCTTATTTTACATTATGGCATATTGCTGGTCATAAACCTTTACATACAAAAAAGAAAACCAAAAGAAGAATGGAAGTGAAATTAAAACATATGAGTCAACCGGCCACACGCGAAGTATCCGTACATATTTTAAATATTTATACGCACGTTCTTCGAACAAACCTGTTTAAGTGGTTTGTCGGGCATTGTGATTTGATTCGATTATTAACAGTATCGAGAATCATCTCGCTCATGCTTAATACAGTAGTCAATATGGTGGAATAATTCTTGTTAAATTAATCAAAAATAATATTCATCATGGTATTGTTGAAAACACATTAAGAATCTATTATTGACATGTCATAATTATATTGCTGAATATCTTCACTTACCAGTTCACCTAGTTCACGCGATAGCATCGATACTACATAACGATTATTTTACTGGCCGCGAACTGACCCTGATACCTTGTGGGTTGGAATGCAATGCATTAAAGTGAGGCCACTCTTCCACTGCTGGAACGACGGCTTGTTTAAAACTTTATACTTTTACATGTTAAATGTTCAAATTCAAAAACAATTTAAAATGCTTTGGCGAAAACGAATATCAGGATAGGGAAACACGATACTTTTATTAACTTAAATATACTAGTAAACAGACAGGAATATGGAAATAATTGCTAAATATGAGAACATAGCCTTTAAGTACAAACGCTCTGGCGCTAGCAATCCTCTAAAAATAAAAGGTGCACGCACAAACTGTATTGATGTCAAGAGTTGAGTGTAAAACTGTTCTATCTATCAAGCCTTTTCAATAGAGATAAAGTTGTTTCATGCTGAACACGCAGTAAAACAGTGTTACAAAGACGCGGTCATGTTTCCAATGTTCTGGTGCTATGCTCAAATCAGCCCATGGAATAAATGAAGAGTATTCATTCGTTTTTAGCCGCAGGAAATTTTATTTAAATTTTACTGGACACTTACAAAGATCAGGTATGTCAAAAGTGACCTTAAACAGCTACGCCCAAAAAAAAATACACACTCGTTATACTTGCACATATTCCCCCTGAAAGGTCACAGGGGCAGGTCAGCACATAAGGTAGTCATGAAGACGCAGCGATGACCTGTAAATAAACTCTGACATTCACACACACTTGTAAAAATTTCACATATGTTGGAAATAACGAACATTCTAGCGGGCACTATTACACGCGCGCGCATCTAGTCAACGGGCGCTATTAGTCCAGGCCACTTACAAGAAAAAAATCCAAAACCTAAAACAAATTGCAAAAGAAATGCCGTAACTATATTCGAACGGTTTAGGATAAGTTCTACCGCGTATTAAAATTCGCCATCCGTAGGTCGAGCGCAAATTTGATTTTTTGCACTTGCAAAATGTTACATGCGAAATTAATTAATTAACAATTATTTCAGCGAGAAGTAACACTTTGTTGCATAAAACACTTTTTAAACCAAAACAAACCGCAAAAAGCGTAATTAATCACACAATGTTACCTTAAGATAGAGTAAATACATGTAAAATGCTAAAATTTGCTTATAACTTTGACAATACTATTAATGTTGTACCGAAAACAACAACAACAACTTTTATTAGCATATAAGCATAATACAATGCTTTTTTGCCACAAAACAGAAAGTTACGCAGTGTGTTTAATAATATCAATACATTGATTTAATTAGAGAAGTTTACAAAAAGACAGTAATACATCAATAATCAATATAATATATCTTCAACTGTAATACGAGGAAATCGTAGAATTATTAAATTATACAAACATGAAAAATCAAATAACATGGCTATAGTCTTGTAAAAGTTAACAATTATAACTGATTGTCTATATTATTACGAATTTACGAATTTCATTAGCATTAAACAAAGCAACGTTGTGTGTGTATTACAAATTCTATTGAGTTAAGCGGCGACGCGCTTTAGAGCAAGTTTAAACATGAATGGCATACAGTTGAATCTCAATAGCTTGAACAAATTTATCTCAAACTGTTTTTAATAAAACGGGGGTCATACTAAAAACCGCTCAATAGTCAATATGTTTATTATCGAGTTCGAGCTATTGAAATGCGACTGCGCATTCGCTATATGATAAATATAAACCTCTGTAAACCGGACAATTGGAGCCTACGCATAATAATATGGGTATCTAAATGAGCCTGGATCCCAACCGGATTGTTCATACATAATCATCTGAAGTGATGTCACTTGGGGGGCAGTTTGAACAACTTGATCCTTTGCATTCCTTGCATGCAACGGAACACTCAAGCCCATTCTTCCTGCATGAGCATCGCCGGGTGTCACAGTTTAATTTGCATTTACACCTCACTATCGCGAGTAGATTGGCTGAAGCGGGTGGCATATCTGTTTTAACTGGAACGTATAGTCCGTTGTCCAACCTCCAGCCCCACATAGTTGGCTCCAAATCGGAAGTCTGAGTCCATTCTCGAGCCTGAAGATGAGCGCGAAGAGAGTGGAATTTTGCTGCAGCGGATGTTGGTGGAAGGGTATGTATCTGTACACTGTTAATGCCATTGATGGTTTTCTCAGTGAAGAGATGTAAACGCAGGCTATTCAATTTCGATCATTTCCATATATTGTACCCACAAACATGGTGTGGGGTACTGCTTTAGCTCTTGCAGTTTTCTGTCGTATATGCTTTTGACCTTTTCTATAACTGGGTGTGTCAGCACACTTTCAGGTGATATCTGCTTTCTAAGTAGCTGATCGTATATAGCAGAAATCGTATCCAGATCATTTGCATCATCATTACGTATCCCTACGTCAAGCTCGTTCTCTTGAACACGATGCTCGTCTGTTTCAAACGGAACGTCTGGCGGGTACCCACTAATGGGTAGTGTCTGATCAACACTGCCGCCCGCCACTTAGAGCTTGTCCTAGGTATAAAAGGGCGAAACAAGCAATGACAAGTGGTACCTAGCTGATGACATTAGTGGAAAGCAGTTTATCTGTATTTTACAACAGAA